>NW_026998524.1:0-882 GCF_035044405.1 Drosophila montana | reverse complement strand
CTTGCTGACAGGTCTCTAGAGGATGCCTTGATAGTGCATCGGCCACTTTTTCCATCGGTTGCCGAGCAGGTGCGCCCTTTCCATGACCTGGGAGGCCTTCCTTCGGTTCCCTCTTGGTATCCTCTCTCTGTTGCTGAGCAGGTGCTCCCATTTCATGACCTGGGTGGCCTTCCTTCGGTTCTCTCAGCGTATTTTCTCCATTCTGCTGCCGAGCAGGTGCTCCCCTTTCATGACCTGGGAGGCCTTCGTTCGGCTCTTCGCTCGTATCCTTTTCCGCGCGATGCACGTTTACTCACACAGAAAGTCGCTCCAAAAGAGCCGGCACGCTCGCCAGCCAGCCACGCGCTTGCCTCGGTCGCTCAACTTCAACAAATATTACCCCAATTTTATCCCGTGAAATAGTCCCATTAGACCCTGTACCTGAACCTGTCTCAGTTAGCCAAACTGCCTCAGCCCCCTCAGCTCCTGGCCGCAAAGGTAGACCTGCGCGCAATCTTGCCCAGATTGTTAAAAACAATCATGGTGCCTCTTTAGCCCCACTAAATCCTGTTCTCCCTGCAGCCCCATCAGCGCCTACGTTAACTGTTGTTGCCCCTCGTAGGCAAGTTTTTGTGTCTCGACTTTCGTCTGACACCACCTCTGAGTCATTGGCAGCCTATATTGCTAGCAAATCTTCTGCTAGCGTGTCAATTACTAAATTTAATTTCTCCACTCCTCGTGAAATATCATCATTCAAAATAAATGTTTCACATGATATGTTCCCAATCATTTGTGATCCCAAATTTTGGCCTCCACACATGATTGTTCACGAGTTCAAGCCAAAAAAGCGTAACCAGCCTGTCACCCTTCCAGTCCCTTCAATACAGGGTACCATTTCTGCCC